>NW_027671257.1:0-23963 GCF_964165515.1 Mesoplodon bidens | reverse complement strand
GCTTGGTCATGTTCAGGAACATCTGTGCGATCTCCCGGTCGAACACACGCACTCGGTCCCAGTCCAAAAGGAGGGATCGGTCCTTATCGGCATCCACCTGCAGGAGGGGAACAGGAGAGCAGGGAGAGAAAGCATCCAGGTGAGCCAGCGCCAGCAGGGAGAATTGGGGCAGACAGAGCTGGTCCTCGCCTGGGCCCTGCCGCTAAAGTCTCTCGGCTGTACCTGTTCAGGTGCACAGCCGCAGGTGTGCAGGTTGAGGCCCAGCCCCTCCCCAAGTGGAGGCTGCCTCTGACACAAAGCCTCCTTGCTGAGATCAGCCAGACGGCCTCAGGAGGGGAGCCCCAAGCCGAGGCTGAGGTGTCCTTAGGGAGCATCGGAGCCCCCACCTCTCATCCCCTAAGCCCCACTGGCACTAGATGTGGCCCCACCTAGGAGACCCCAGCCCTGTGTTGACTGAAGCAGCTCTGTATTATGCTCTAAATCTTAGAAAAACCTTCCTTTTTACTTGGAGCAGGGGTTCCAAGACTTCTTAGAAGCTCGAAAGTCAGCAGCCTGTGGCCCTCAGTCCAGTCCTTGGACCTGACCACCCCAACCGTGGGCCTGGCGGGTGACCTCACCCTGAGCTGCCAGAGCGTCCAGGCCTGGCCTTGTCCTGCGGCCTCCACGAAAGCTGGGGGCCCTTCCCTGGGCACCTGCAACAACTTCCTGGTGGGACAGCCACCCACAGCTGTGCCCTTGGCCTGGGGACTATGACAATGATGATGGAGGCTCTCAGAATCCATATCCAAACCCGGAAAGACCCAGCATGAACAGGAAAAGGAAGTGAACCTTGGCCTGCAGCACCCAGTAGGTCTCCGGTTTGAAGGACTGGATTTTATCATGTCTCTCCACACAGAAGCCCAGCGTGGGGGTCTGGCATGGCCCGAAGGAGATGAGCGAGCTGTCTAGGTTGCCGTATTTCCCCTGGAAGTATTTAGTCTGAAACCTATAAAGGGGGTTGGGGGGAGAGGAGGACATATTGGTCACACATTCACTCAAATACCATCATTAGCTGCCCGTGGGAGTGGGGCAGGAGGCTGCCTGGTCGGTGTGGGAGGAGGCCAAGGCAACAGCTCCCTGCTCAAAAGATGGAAAGGGAAGAGCAGAGGCTCTGTCCACCCTGGCCGGAAGCCCTATTTTATTCTGTACCCCTCCACCCCCTCAAGACCTGCCCACCCTGCTTGTCGAGAGGGGACCTCTGTGGTCTGCGTCAGCTAAAGAGACAGTTTTCTTGGGGATTTTAAAATGCTGACAATCTCCTGTTGCCGACCAGGCCTGGGGGGAGGCCGGGAGCCAGGCGAGGCAGTGGCCTGGCCAGGGGGTGGGCGGCACCTGGTGAAGGCGCAGCCAATGCGCAGGTCCAGCTCCTGCCGCGCATCCACTGAGAGTGCCTCGTTGTGGTCGGGCTCACCCAGGCGGACCATGGCAGTGCAGATGTCTGTGTCAGTGATGGAGCTGAACCGGGCCCGGAACACTGTCTTCTCGCCACTGTGGGCCTGATTCATGACGGGCAGCACCGCGTCCAGGACCTGGGGAGGCGGCCGGCTGTAATGCCCACACCTCACCTCACCTGGGTGCCAGGCCCCGTCCACTGCCCTCTCCTCCTGGAGCCTCAGTCTCCACGGGCCCCCTGCCATGCGCTTCCTTTCCTTCTGTCCACCACTGTGTTCAAACCCCCTTCCTACTGCTACCCTCTCTCTTCCTACAGTGGCTTCCACCCCCAAACCAGGAGGCGCTACTGCAGGGGACACAAGGGACCCCAGCCTCCAAGTCCACCCCGCTCCACCCACTTTCCCGCCTTCTAGAGGAGGGAGTGCTGGGAGGGCCGAGGGGATTTGGGAGACTTTCCAGGGACTGGAGGAAAGACAGAGAAGGGAAAAGAAGAAAATGCAGTGGATAGGAGTGGGGGCCGGTGCATCTCAGGGCTAGAGCAGGGTGGGGGACGTGGGGGGCCTGGAGCCCAGACTCACTAAGAGTTAGTGAAGGCCGTGCAGCGGGAGGGGAGTCGCCGCTGGAGCCTGGCCATGCAGCTTCCTTATGGGGAAGGAGTGGCTCCGTTTCTGAGGGGAGAAAGCCCGTGAGCTGCCAACATTCTCCACCCCAGACGCAAAGGTCCCTGGGGAGGAGCAGCCCTGCAGGGGAGGGGTCGGGAGAGGAGTGTCTGGGAACAGTTCCCTGAGGTGCCAGGTCCCAGGTGAGAGCTGGGGTGTTCCAGCCTGAGGGGCTCCTGTGGGAGGCAGGCCTGGGAGCTGCCACCTGCTTCCAGCCTGAGGGGGGGCGCCTGGGGGCTGGCAGAGACGGGAGGCGGGAGGGCACAGCTTGGGGGGCGGGGGGAGAAGGAGGAGGTAGGTGAAAGGGTGTCAAGCAGCACTGGCTGAAGGTCCCTGCATGGCTCTGGGAGGGTGCGATGCTCAGAACCCACCCTCTCCTCCAGGCAGTCCTCCATCTAGGAAATCCTGCCCCGTGGCTTCCTCACAATGTGCCCCTCAGGCAAAGGGACACTCCCTCCCCTGGGTAGAGCCCGTGCATCTTAAAATATCTACAGAATCAGCAGAATTTAAGCCTGTGCCGTGGTTCCCCTGGCAGCATCAGCCCCAGGAGTGGCATGACAGCGGCGGGAAGGCCGATGTATGGACCCCCAGCCCCCTCACCTCGAAGCAGATGTTCTCTCCCTCCTTGTCGCAGTCCAGCCACAGTACGATGTAGTCACAGCCTTTGCCCTCCACCTGAGCATAGCACATGGGGAATCACATCTGCCTCGGCCCCCAGTGCCTGCCCATGGTGCCCCCGCCCGGCTGGCGGAGCAGAGCCCGGCCCCGAAGCCCAGGGCAGGGCCCAGGCTGAGCCAAGGAGCTGGCTACAGTCAGGCTGGCTTAGCCTCTCAGCAAAGAATTTAGTTCAGAACTGCTGTTTTTTGGACAAAAAAGTTATAAATGCCACGTGATCTTAACCTCCAAAACCGCATTTAAAAAAAAGCTAAAATGAAATAACTAAGTATTAACAGTAGTTGTCTTGGATAGTGAGATTATAATTAATTTTTCTTCTTTTTACTTACTTGTATTTTCTAATTTTCATCACATGTATGCACTTGTTTTAAAATTAGGAAATCACCACCACCAAACTATTTTAAAAGCAGGATGTTGCCCCAGGCGCCGGGGAGCCCAGGCTGACTGTGGGGGAGGAGTGGGCCTAAGGGCACCTCGGGGGGTGGGCTGGGGGTGCTCCCTCACACTCAGGACGCACCTGCAGGAACTTCACCATGTTCAGCTTGGGGTTGGCCTCCTTCTTCTCCGTTGGGGCTTGGCTGAACAGCTCGGCGGGGTCCACCTTGTCCCACTTGTTGTACTTTCCTACAAACACAGGCATTGGACGTCCAGATCACACTTCACGCTTCCTGGGACTTGGACCCCAGGAGGAGGGTGGGGAGAGGGAGGTTCGGAAAACCCTTTGCCCAGAGCAGGGCCTCCCTTCGCCTGAGCTGTGAGCCGGCAACACACTTGAGCCCCGCGTGGGAGCTGCTCCCGGATGTTCTCCGTGGCTGGGGGCACCGCTCCTGGTGGTCTCACTGCCACTCATGCCCTGTCTCCTCCTCCAGCTGGTTTCTGTACCCTCTCCCCACCCAGCACTTGGCCGGCCCCCGACAGGTGCTCAGCAGATCCCGGGGGGCCTCAGTGTCCTCAGGCCCCCCGTCCAGCGCATCCCCCACACTTCTCTACTTGGCGTTCGGGCCTCAAATGCCCAGCCTGTAGGCTTCCTTCTAGGCGTCGCTGGTCAGACACAGCCAAGTTCAAGCCCCAGCTCCCTGACTTCAGGGTCCGAATGCCCTGCCCCAAGGGGAGCAAGAACTGCCGAGGCTCTGCTGTGAGCGGCCCGCGCTCAGTGCTGCACCTCCCGCCCCACTGGGGCCTCAAACAGTCCTGGGAGGCGATGGCACTGATCTCAGACCCTTCACACACGAGAAGCAGAAATGCACGGAGGCCCAGCTCTGGTGGAGCGAGGGTCAGAGCCCAGGTCCGACCCACATCAACTGAGACCCTGCACCCAGCCCCACTGGGTCACTGATGCTGGCCTTCCAATCACCACTGATGGACTGCAGGACAAAGGTCATACTCGCAGGGGCAGCAGCCCTCTGTGGAATGCCTGCACGGGCCAGGCCCCTGCTCAGGTGGGGACCACTGCCTCCACTCTGCACAGGAAGGTGCAGGGCTCACAGTGACCAAGGGGCACCACTGGGACAGGGACCCCAGGTCAGCTCTCCACAGTCTGCTGGCCTCAGGACTCATGGGTTCTGGACAAACCTCTCTGCCCGGAGCCTGCCCTGGGCTCCAACTGGACCCTGGGCAGCACAAGGCAGGGCTCCTCAGTGCAATGGAAGGTGGGCAGGGGGGCAGGGGCTCACCCAGGAAGTCCAGGGTCATCACATGACCACAGACGGACGTCATCTTGAAGCGGACCAGCTGGCCAGTGAAGGTCCCGGTGTACTCGTGCACTGAGCACGTCCCGTTCAGCCCTTTGCGTGAGGACATGCTCCCTGCAGGAGAAGCACAGCCATGCGGGGACCCGGGGTCCTGACGCTGCCTCCTGGAGGGCCGGGGTCCCCTCCCCACAGCGGTCAGTGACAACATTCCTCAGGCTGCAGCAGTCACCGGGTGCTGAGAGATCTAGCGGCTCTCAGGGGAAACATGCAGAGCTGGGTGTGTGTGGGGGCCGAGAGCGCCCCCTCTGGACGCTCAAGAGCAGACACTCTCGGGTCGTTCTCTGCATTTCTGTGTTCACTCCTGAATCTGATTTCTGCCCCTTTCAAACCCTACTCAGAGGTTCCCCAGAGACCCCCTAACTATCGAACTCCAGGGTGACCTCTCCACTCCCAACCAATGGCCCCTTCCCTGAACTTTCTTGGCCTCTGGGGACTGGGCACTTCCAGGGTCTCCCCTCCTCTTCAGATGACTTCTCAGCCTGCTGCCCTGGGGTCTCCTCTTCCTTCAGCCGCTGGACTGAGGGGAGGTCAAGGTGGACACCTGCCATCTCTGGGTCCCCAGCACCCACTAACCACCCAGGGGCTGGGGTGAGGCAAGGGCAGGTGTTCTCTTTCCCAGTGCCCTGGGGTCTCAGGGGCACGGCTCAGCCTCGTGGCACCATCAAGTGGCGTGTGGGGCGTGGGTGCAGCTGCAGCGGGGCGTCCACAGGGCGGTGGTGCTGACACCCACGGCATGGCCTCAGCAGACTAGGCCGGGTGGGGTCCTTCCAGTGGACTCTTTCTGTGCAAGTCAGCAGGGCTCATTTCTGCTGCTCGTGACTGACCACCCTGCCCGGCGCAGCACTCGCCCAGTGGCCTGCCTGCCACGTGCTGCCAGCTGCGCCTGCACCTTGTGGGAGTCCCGGCTCACGCTCAGCATGGCAGTAATCGTACCCCACAGGGACTAAGTGACTTAGTGACCGAGGGCTTCATCCACGCCTGCTGTCCTGAACAGACTTGACTCCAGCAGGCTGGGGTTGCTTAGGAAGAAGAAAGGATTGACCTGCAGAGCAGGAACGCCCATGCTCACAGATCAAAGCCGTTGAGAGCGCCGGGGCTGCCCTCCTACCTCGAGAGAGGATTCTGGCGATGGACTGGGCCAAGGACGGCTTCTCAGCCACCATGAGCACCGTCTTCATCTCGTCTCAGGCTGCCAGCACCCTGCTTCACTCCGCTCTCAGGGAAATGGCAGTGAAACAGCTCACACACTGCCCTAGGGCAGCATCATGCTGCTGCCATGCCAACTCCTAAGAGAAAAGACACGCAGAAAACAACGATGCTTCCAGTGGGACCTCTCACTTTAAAGAACAAAACAAACCCGAGGCAAGAAAAAGAAGCTCAGGGAAACCTGAAGGCACCTGACAGACAACTGCCTAGGGCAACTGAACTGGATCGGGACCACGGCTTTGCTTGAAAAGATGAGGTGGCCCCATGACCCCAGACAGATTTTGTCCCCAAATCCACGCTAGGAAGCCCTGGGGGCCTTTGGGCCTGGCCCCCCTCCCGTGGAGCCGTCATTTACCCCCAGGGCTGAGACGGCATCCTCACCTTGGCTGAACAGGAGGGTGCCCTGGGCACTTTACCCAATGCAGATGCCCAGGCTGGACACCCATGTCCTCCTGACTCCCGACTGGGCTGAGACCCACTGGCCAGGAGATCCAGCCCCCAGCAGAGCTCGAGAGACCCTTCGCAAAAGGCTCTGACCTACCTCCCCACTTGCCCTGCTCCACCTCTCACTTTGCAGGCCAGGGTCTGGCCGGTTAAATTGGACATTGTCGTCTAAAGAAAAAAATACATCCATTTGCCTGGAATGCTCCACGGATCCTGGGGAAGGCAGCTCTACTGTCAAAGGCCCGGCTCAGGCACTAACTCTTCTTTAAAGGATTCTCCCTTTTTTAGGGAAAGACAGGATGGATCCTTTCCTGTGAGCTGTTTATTCATATTTGTACCCATTTTTTCCAAGAGAGTTGCTGTCTTATTTTAGGAGTCGTTTAGATAATGAGGAAATTAGCTCTTTACGGTATGACCTGATGTCCAAAACATTCCCCCAAGCAAAGTACAGCTAGAACAGGCCTGTATTTATGTCACCAGCAAGGGTTGCAGGTGGTGGGGCTGGGGGGCAGGCAGACCCGGACGTGGCTGGTGGAACTTGACCGGAGCGACTTGATGACATCTCTCAAAACTACGAGCATGTGGCCGTAGCAGTCCCACATCCAGGGACGAGCTCAGGGATCCCACATGATTTACAGAGCACCCACTGCACGCTCAGTGTGTCGCCCTGTGCCACGAGGGGCAGAGCAGGGGTGGCACAGGGCAGGCATGAGCTGTGCAGTGTCCGGGGGCAGAGTTTCAAGGCGGCCCAGGGACTCCCCTTCTCTCGCCCACAGAAGCCAGAGGCCAGAAGGGGAAACTGGCAGCAAAGGGAGTTTCCCATCCCTTCCAAAGTAGGAAGGACTTATCCTAAAACGTTCCCTTAGGTTTTCTCACTTCTGCATCACAAGAGCAGCCAGCAATTATGGTGTAACTGTCCTGCCAGTGCCCTCGGTGGGGGTGCTGTGCTGCCCCACGGCAGGAATCGTAGGGTCAGGAAGACCAGAGATCAAGCGGCAGGACTTAAACACACATGCGCAGCCCTCATCCTGTCCAGCCTCTGTGAGCACCCTGGGCGGAGCGGCAGCCCTGCTTTGCTTCCCTACAGCACTGACCACTATACCTGAGAGCCTCTCCAGCTACGTATTTATTTTTTTGTCTCACAGTTCCTAGAACGTACGTAAACTCCAAGAGGACAGGGCTGTTACTCTAATGACAAGTAACAGACGATGAGCAAATACTGACTGAATAAATAAAAGAGCAATTTTACCTGCAAAGTGAATAAGAAAAATACTTTCTTTGATGTCTAAAATTGAAAAACTGACTTTAAATCTGTAAGAGTATTGCAAACATTTCATCTACTCCATGTTCTTTTTTCTTTTCTTAAAAAAATTATTTATTTTTGGCTGCATTGGGTCTTCGTTGCTAAGTGCAGGCTTTCTCTAGTTGCAGTGAGCGGGGGCTACTCTTCGTCGCGGTGCGCGGGCTTCTCACTGCGGTGGCTTCTGTCATGGAGCGTGGACTCTAGGCGCACAGGCTTCAGTAGTTGTGGCACGCAGGCTCAGTAGTTGTGGCTCGCGGGCTCTAGAGTGCAGGCTCAGTAGTTGTGGCGCTTGGGCTTAGTTGCTCCACGGCATGTGGGAACTTCCCGGACCAGGGCTTGAACCCGTGTCCCCTGCATTGGCAAGTGGATTCCTAACCACTGCGCCACCAGGGAAGCCCCTCAGTGTTCTTTTTTCCATGGTGTTTCTGGAAGTTTTACATCTTCACTACTCCCCTTCATACCTAAGGATCCTAAATATTCTTCCAGTAAATAATTAACATATTCTTCTGTAAAGATCCCTTTAGAGACATTTTGCCCTAGCATCTTCAAAGGGATTACCTCATTTATCCAGGACAAGGGATACAATTGGACAGTCACAGAAGTCATATCAGCATCAGTCCCAAGTTCAGAGCACCTGTCCACCTGTCACTGTGTAGTTGCTATTCCACAGTTGATATGTGGCCTGTCTCCAGCAGCTCTGGCTCTAAAGAAACAGGGCTTCTGGTTTAACAGTTTATACTCCACTACTGCATGAGTACTTTGTAACCTCCTGAGTACCACTGCTTTATTAGGGGAAAAAAATCCCTTTAAGGATATGGAATCATGGAATCCTGGGGGAAGGAGTCTTGGTGATGATCCAGTACAACCATCTCAAGAGAGAACAAACACCCAGAGAAAGCGATTTTCCAAAGGTAAGCTGGGAAATTTACCAAGTTGGGGCTGAAACTCATGCTTCCTTACTTCCAGCCAGGTACTTTTTTTTTTCTTTTTTCTTTTTAAACTGCACCAGGTTCCACATTTTAAAAGATTTTGGCAGTCTTAACTGATTAACTGCCTGTGATAATCTTGGGGCCTCCCTATTTTTCCATTAAGGCACATCTCCAATTTCAAAATGGAAGCCAATGAGAACAGAAGCTGAGAGCAGTGGCTTGCAAACTTCATTTATACACCATCTTAATACCTCTGCCTTACCAACATTATTATTCACTTAAGTTTCTGCCTTGAAGAAAAAGCTTAAATATATAAAAAAGGGAAATTTCATAGCCTCTTAGGAGCTGAAAGCCTGTAATCAATAACCAGAACTAGATTCTTTCCAGTAACCTACATGGTCTGTCAAGTTTGAGCTTGTTGCCTGCCAAAGCTCCGAGCCTGAAGTTTGTCCCCTTATTTCAAAAAGGGAGATTAGCAAGTGCTAAGAGGATGTTGACAGCAAACACCCCAAATTAGGGCTGTAATTAAGAGGGCTGAAAGTCAAGGAGAGTAGAGGTTAGCCTATCAACTCACCAGCAATACCACAATGGTACATATCCTTGGGAGACACAGTGGATAAAGTCCTTCCATGTCAGTGTCTTATGCACAGGTGGATTCAGCTTGAGAGTGGAGGCCTAGCAGTGGTCCGCACAGCATTTACAGGCCTAGGATTTCCCACCTTAGTGACTTTAGCAAACACCTATGCAGTCAGGGAAAGAACCCTTTCTTAAGCTCCTCCCTTGCAGGCACGCTACAGCTGTAAACGCTACTTCGTTTAATCTTTCTAGCAACCCTACGAAGCCTGTGCTGTAACTTTTTAAACTATGAGTAGACTAAGGTTCAGAACAATACAGACTAGTGTCAGTGATCTTTGGCAAGTCTCTAGGGACTCCATGGCTCCCTGGCCACCAAGCCCGCGTTGGGGTGACTTTCCCACGTCCTGTTCTCACAGGCTGAGCGACAAAGAAGGAAGACGAGGCCACTGTAAGAAAATACTTCCCAGGATTCCAGCTAATTTGTCCACAAAAGTGCCCTCTGCAGCCCACCCCCCGCGTCTACACCAACTACTCAGAGAAACACACCCCGGCGCCCTCCAGACCGGACCGGGCCGGGGGCGGCGGACAACGCCTGGACCCCAACCCTGCCCGACGCGGCGCGGCCTCTGTCCCCGCCTGCGACGCGGACCCCGCCTTGGGGGGCTGCGGGGGACTCGGCGCGGAGGGGCTCCAGCCGCAGCGCCTGCTGCCTCCGGTCACTCCCCGAACCCACTGGCCCGGGGGGAGGCGCCGAGAATGCAGAGCCCGGCCGGTACCAGCTCCCAGCGGCGGGGCTGGGCCCACACCCCGAGCCGCCCGCCGCCCGCCGCTCACCCGCGTCCCGGGTCCCGTTCCGCTCCGCCTCCCGCTCCCGGCGACCGGAGGCGACCTGCTTCCGGGTCCGTCTGCGGACGGCGTCCCCCTCTGCCCTCCGGCGCCGCACACCCGCGTCCACAGGTTCCGAGGCCCGCGCGTTCCGGGGCACTTCCTCCAGTCAGCCCTAGCACGCGGGGCCCACACAGGTCCCCAAACCCCACCCGACCCCTCCCCGCCTGGGTCCCCAGAGGTCCCCAAACCCCACCGTGGCCGGGGTCCCCAAGCCCTCCACCCCGTTCTTCCTCGCCGCGGGGAGGCAATAATAATTACCTACAAAGATGAAAACTGGATGTTAAGCATGAAAACATATATACTGCTAATAATTAAACTAAAAACTACAGATGTGTGTATAGCAGGCTTCTTTCAATGCTATAAACATTTGTGGAATGAGTGAATGAACTATGTAAAACATATCTGGAAGATGAATTGGAAAATAAAAGTAATTTTTTGTGTTATAGCAATAGGTTTGTGGAAGGTTTAAAGTAATTTTCGTGGCTTTATTTTATTTATTTATTGTTTTTTGCGGTATGCGGGCCTCTCACCGCTGTGGCCTCTCCCATTGCGGAGCACAGGCTCTGATGCGCAGGCTCAGCGGCCATGGCTCATGGGCCCAGCCGCTCTGCGGCATGTGGGATCTTCCCGGACCGGGGCACGAACCCGCGTCCCCTGCATCGGCAGGCGGACCCCCAACCACTGCACCACCAGGGAAGCCCTCGTGGCTTTATTTTAATATCTTTTAAATAATAGCGTGCACACAATTCCTTTGCTACCTTAGACATTTCCCCCAACTTGCCTTTATTGGAAGACTAGACCTTATAGTCTGGAAAAAGAAAAATTCTACAAATTAAGATTGAGAAATGCCAAAAAATTGAGTCTCAAAAATTGAGATTTCACTTTCAAAACAGAACTCCTAGTGCAAACCCATTCCTTGGCAGGTTCTCTATCTCCAAAATGGCAACCCCATCGTCCTGGTTGCTCAAGCCCAGTGCCTGCAGGCATCCTGGATTCCTCTATTTTTCTCACCCCTTATCTATCACTATGTTCAAAATATATTTGAGATCCTATCAATCATCCCTGCCTTGGCTGCCACCATCCTGATCCACCTCTCTCCTGGCCCCGACCCTGCCACCTTACAGTCTGTCTCCACACAGCCCCCACTTAAGGAGTCCAGGGCTAATGTTGGATCCCGGGTGCCACCAGTTGGCAGAAAGGCAAAACCAGAGCTCCATAATTTAACCCAGCTCAGGGGTTCATTCTGCAGAGCAGGGGGAAGGACTTGAGGCCTGGACCCACAGGGGGACCTGAGTGGTCGGCTCTGGAAGCCTGGGGGTCTCCATCAGCTCTGAGAAACTGCAGCTGGCCTGTGCTCTGTGCCTGGGCAGCCCTGCAGCTGAGTCCTCCCCACAGACCTCCCAAGGAGCTGCCATCAGGCTGTCCTGGTGACCTTTACATGGACAAATGACTCAGAGTCAGAGGGACCCTTAGACCCTCCTCACTTATGCATGGGTGCTGGGTGTGGTGGATGATATGGCTGAGAGCTCCTGGGTCTCTCTTCTCTCCGATTGGACACAGGCTGGGCCATGATCTTCATAGTTCTGTTAATAGTCTACACCAGGACTTCCCTGGCAGTCCAGTAGTTAAGACTCTGTGCTTCCAACGTGGGTGGCGCAGGTTCGATCCCTGGTGGGGGAACTAAGATCACAGCGCAGTCAAAAAAAAAAAAAAAGTCAACACCACCCCATGCTTACTCTGTTCTAGGCACATCTCTATTTTTAACGCATTTGATTCTCGTTGCAACATTAGGGACTAGATATTGTTATTATCTTGATTTTATGAGGAAACAGGTCACACAGGTGTAAATGACAGAGCCAAGTTTCAAAACTAGGCAGCTGAATCCCAGAAGGCATTTTCCTGTTTCTTGTGCTCACATCTTACTTATGTCAGCTCCACATGCATGTCTGCCTCCGTGGCTAACTATGGTATATTGATATATCATAAACCACTGTGACTTTTATACTTGGAAGTCAGTTTGGCTGGACCTATATATATTTTTTCAGATTCTTTTCCATTTTAGGTTATTACAAGATACTGAATATAGTTCCCTGTGCTATGCAGTAGGTCCTTGTCATTTATCTATTTTATATATAGTAGTGTATATATGTTAATCCCAAACTCCTAATTTATCCCTCCGACAAGGAACATTTCTAATAGGTACTCTCTCCTAAACGCTACTGTTAAGGGTTGAATTTGCCGCGTTTTTACGGGGGGTGGTGTGGTGTGTGTGTGTGGGTGTGTGGGTGTGTGTGTGTGTGTGTGTGTGTGTGTGTGTGTGTGTTCAGGGTCAGGGAAGGCTGGAGTCAGCAGGCAGTGCCTGTAATACCTTTTCGTAAGCATCAGGGGGCGCTGTGGGCACGTCCCTGAGAGACGTGGAGGCTGTTGAACAGGGGCACCAACTCCTGCCTCCCGGTGCTCAGTGCCCCAGGAGCCCAAGGCTGCCTTCCAGTGCCTTCCCAGGTCACCCTTCGCGGGGCCATCTTGACAGAACGCAGGGAGGGTGGGCCCGGCGCTAAGGAGGGGAGCTGATCTGCACAGAGAGGACCTCCCCTCTTCACTGGGGGGGCAGGTGAGCCGGGCTGCTCACCTCTAGCAGTGGGGCCTCAGTAGGGCTAGTGCTAGGGCTTTAAATGCTTAGGGAAATTCACAGGGAAGCCATCTAGACATGGGGTTTTCTTGGGAGGAAACTGAAAAATTTAGAGATTCTATTTCTTTTTAAAAAAAATATTTTTCGTTTATTTACTTATTTTTGGCTGCATTGCGTCTTCGTTGCTGCACGCGTGCTTTCCCTAGTTGCGGCGGGCGGGGGGCTAATCTTTGTTGTGATGCATGGGCTTCTCATTGCGGTGACTTCTCCTGTTGTGGAGCACAGGCTCTAGGCGCGCAGGCTTCAGTAGTTGTGGTACACGGGCTCAGTAGTTGTGGCTAGCAGGCTCTAGAGCACAGGCTCAGTAGTTGTGGTCCATGAACTTAGTTCCGCCGCAGCATGCGGGATCTTCCCAGACCAGGGCTGGAACCCCTGTCCCCTGCATTGGCAGGCAGATTCTTAAGCACTGTGCCACCAGGGAAGTCCCAGAGATTCTGTTTCTTTAGCAGATATAGGACATTTTAGATTTACTATGTATTCTTCTGTTACTTTTGGGAAAATGATTTCCAAGGAATTTGTCTATTTCATCTTTGTGGTCAATTTTATGGGTGTAAATTTATTAATGTTATTCCTTTAAGTCTCACCCTCCCCTGGACTGGGTTGTTCTCCATCTTTTCCCATTTCCAACCCAACTGTCCATTTCCGTCTGAGGATGTCACTGGGTGTTATTCTATGGGGTGGCATGGGCCTGGGGCAGAACAGTGGCAGAGTCCAGGCCCATGCCCTGGGGCAGCAGGGGCCTGGTGGGGCTGTCCCTGGGGCCTGATCAACCAGCCCCCAGGTTTCCTGTCTGCCAATATCTCAGGCTCCCTGGTGATGCAGGGGGTGGGGGAGGGGAGGACACGGATTCCACACCCAAAAGAACAGAGAGACAAATTATTTTATCAGAAATAAAGGGAAGGCAGAGTCAAGATGGCAGTATGGGAAGATGCGGAGTTAGCGTCTCCCCACAACTAGGGCACCTGCTGGCTGCTGGTGGGGGACCCTGACGCCCAAGGAGACGGGAAGAACCCCAGAGTGAACCAGTAGGACGTAAGGGGGCTGAGGGGGGAGGAGAAGTGAAGGCCAGGCAGGATCAGCGCCCCTGAGGCCAGGGAGATTAGGAGGGGCCCTCCCAGACCCCAGACCAGAGGAGCAGGAGAGTAGAGGAGGGCGTTTGTCCCTCCCACTCGAGTCCAGGAAGCCTGCTGGGCTCCCAGGTGAGGCCCTCTGCCCTCTGAGACCAGGGTTGGGAGGCACGCCTGGGCCCCTTCTGTTCCTTGAGCCTAAGCCCCACCCCCCACAGCTCCCAGGGCCTTTTCCAGCCCTGTGGGTCCTGAGTATTGGCCCTGCCAACCACCCAAACCTCGCCCTTGCTTAGGCCCTGCCCTCCACAGCCAAGGCCTTTCCCCCCCTTTCTTTTTTTTTTTTTCTTTTCCCTCCTCCTCTTTTTTACTATTGTGGTACTGATGTACCTTCCGGTTGTTGATTCACCTCTATTTTTATTTTTACGTTCTTTTTAACATATCTGTTAGTTTCCCAGTCTTATTTTTTTACTTTGTTTTGTTTTGTTTTGTTGTTTTGCCACCCCACGCGGCTTTTGGGATCTTGGTTCCTGAGCCTGGGGTTGGGCCAAAGCTCCTGCGGTGGGAGCCCTGAGTCCAAACCACTGGACTAACAGAGAACCTCGGACCCCAGGGACTATTCATTGGAGTGAGGTCTCATGGAGGTCCTCCTCTCACCACCAAGACCCAGCTTTACCCATTAGCCTACAAACTCCAGTGTTGGAAGCATCAGGCCAAACAACCAGTAAAGCAGGAACACAATCCCGCTCATTAAAAAAAAAAAAAAAAAAAGTGATATGGCAAAAAAATATGTCACAAGGTAAAAACCTACAAGACCAAATAAATGAAGAGGAAATAGGCAATCTACCTGAAAAAGAATTCAGAGTAATGACAGTAAAGATGATCCAGAATCTCGGAAATAGAATGGAAGCACAGATTCAGAAAATACAAGAAATGTTTAACAAAGATCTAGAAGAACTAAAGAACAAACAAAGATGAACAACACAATAACTGAACTGAAAAATACACGAGAAGGAATCAATAACAGAATAACTGAGGCAGAAGAACAAATAAGTGAGCTGGAAAACAAAATGGTGGAAATGACTGCTGAGGAGCAGAATAAAGAAAAGAGAATGAAAAGAATTGAAGACAATCTCAGAGACCTCTGGGACAACACTAAACGCACCAACATTCGAATTATAGGGGTCCCAGGAGAAGAAGAGAAAAAGAAAGGGTCTGAAAAAATATTTAAAGAGATCATAGTTGAAAACTTCCCTAATATGGGAAAGGAAGTAATCACCCAAGTCTAGGAAGCACAGAGAGTCCCATACAGGATAAACCCTAGGAAAAACACACCAAGACACATATTAATCAAACTAACAAAAATTAAATTCAAAGAAAAAATATTAAAAGCAGCAAAGGAAAAACAAAAATTAACATACAAAGGAATCCCCATAAAGTTATCAGCTTATTTTTCAGTGGAAACTCTGCAGGCCAGAAGGGAGTGGCAGGATATACTTAAAGTGATGAAAGAGAAAATCTACAACCAAGATTACTCTAGACAGCAAGGATCTCATTCACATTCGATGGAGAAATCAAAAGCTTTTCAGACAAACAAAAGCTAAGAGAGTTCAGCACCACCAAACCAGCTTTACAACAAATGCTAAAGGAATTTCTCTAAGCAGGAAACACAAAAGAAGAAGACCCACAAAAACAAACCCAAAACAAGAAAGAAAATGGGAATAGGAACATACATATTGATAATAACCTTGAATGTAAATGGATTAAATGCCCCAGCCAAAAGACACAGACTGGCTGAATGGATACAAAAACAAGACCCATATATATGCTGTCTACAAGAGACACACTTCAAACCTAGGGACACATACAGACTGAAAGTGAAGGGATGGAAAAAGATATTCCATGCAAATGGAAATCAAAAGAAAGCTGGAGTAGCAATACTCATATCAGATAAAACAGACTTTAAAATAAAGACTGTTAAGAGAGATGAGGGACACTACATAATGATCAAAGGATCAATCCAAGAAGAAGATATAACTTTGGGAGCTCTGCGTTGGGAGTAGAGTCTTACCCACTGGACCACCAGGAAAGTCCTGCAGCATCATGGATTTATGGAAGAGCTCCACAACTGTGCTTACTGCAGAGGCTGCAGACGTCTTGAAGGCCAAGACAGCCAATGCATGTTGCGATCCATGATGGAGAAAGGTAAATCAACCATCTCAGGGGATTCCCCATTACTGATACAGAAGTCAAGCATATCTTGAATGGTGCAAGGGAAGTTGGTAGGGGAGGCTTCTCTGACATGATCAAGGACAATGTTGAGGAACATGTGGAAGAGCACAGAGAAACCCTTACCAACAAGGAACGCGAAGATCTGCTAAAATCCCACATAGATGATGATGATGCAGAAGATTAGAGGAGGCAGAGCCATCACCTTGGACACTTGGAAAATTTGCTGTTTTTCCAACGGGCACAAGTGAATATGATCCTTGAGCAGTGTCCTTCGATGGAATGAAGTCTCCGTGTCTTTCAAAGGATAGCAACATGCCTATAACCACTGCAAGATTTGTTTGATGATGCAAAGAAAAAGAATAAACAACTTCCTATAACAATGCTTCTAACTAAAGGAAAGGGAGCTCAAGGAAAGGGAGCACATCTGGCACATCAGTTCAACTGGGGCTTCTAGTTGGGTACGTTTATAGAAGTCTCAGCCAACCTCCAGGATGAATCTGGTTTCTGCAAGGACAGATTGGTGAATTATATGGAACTATGACAAGGACCATCGCCCATGAGTCCTTTACATCCTAAGAGTGGCACAATTTTCTATCATTCCTCTTAGGATGTGGTACTGCTTTTTATTTACTATCTTGACCAGGAGTGGGAACAATTACAGAGGCCTCCATTTGGCCTTCCCCATCACAATAGTTCTTACCCCACAGATGAAAGACCCAATGTGAGTATAGCATCAACTTCCAAATGTTCTATTCCAATTACATATTTGCAAACTGGGTAATGACACAGTATACCCATTGTGAGCTGATCTCGGCCAGGATTCTATTTATTACCTGGCTCTCCATTCTAACAGTGGGCCACAATGATGTTTTGCATCTCCAGATATCAGCGTCAACTCTGACACTATGTCCAGCAATATTCAAATTGTTTGTATATTCCCCGTTCCCTGGTCCAATCCTCAAATTGCTTGTATATTCCAATTCCCCTTATTTACACTTACCCGAGTGTGGTAGCCAGCCTCCAAAATGGCTGCAATGATTCTTGCCTCCTGGTATTCATGCTCTGTGAAGTCCCCTGCCACAATGAATAAGCCAGGTCTGTGCTAACCAATAGGATGTGGTGGAAATTACAGGGTGTGACTTCCAAAGTTAGGTCATAAAAGATACTGTGACTTCCACTTTGTTCTCTCTTGGATCATTTCCTTTGGTGTCATGGAGACACCCAAGCAGCCCTATGGAAAGGTCCATGTGGCAAACAACTGAAGCTTCTTGTCAAAAACTTGCCAGGCATGAGAGTAGCTACCTTGGAAGCGTACACTCCAGCCCCGGACGACATCTTGACTTCATCCTTATGAGAAACTGTGAGCCAGCACCACCCAGCTAAGCTGAAACCAAATTCTTGACTTTTGGAAACCGTACGAGATAATAGCAAACTACACTGCTGAGTTTTGGGGTAATTTGTTGTACAGAAACAGGTAACTAATACGCTGAATAAATGTATGTAGATTCCTTTGAGGAAATTATTAGAGTCCCTTTCTTCAACCAAAGGGTTTCAGGCCTGAAAACTGACTCAGATCTAGGAACTTGGCAAGGGAGTATGCCTTTTTGTTGGGCTGACTGCCCTCAGCCACCCGATCATCCATCCTTGATTTCTTCTGATAGTAAGAGTATTACTCTTGGTGGCGGTCCTTCTATTGATATCTTGCACTTAAGGACACTGTTCTATTTTTTTATTTTGGCTGCGTTGGGTCTTTGTTGCTGCGTGCGGGCTTTCTCTAGTTGCTGTGAGAGGGGCCTACTCTTTGTTTTGATGCACAGGACGCTGTGCTCTTTAAACCATGTCCATAACCCTTTGTGGGTCAGGTGCCTTGGCTGCCACTCCAACCATATGGCTCATTACAGTAACTGAGTCCACCCAGCTTCTGATGTGAAATGCCATCACCTGACCCCAACTGCTTCAGGGTCCTATCATCCCCATTTTTATTAGTGAGTCTAATCCTGTAACAGTCGCTCTTTGCGTCTGTCAGCCCTGGCCTACAGAGGAGCACCATCACCGAGCTGTCAAGTGAGGCTGCTGGCCCTGTCATCGGCATATTCCGAGGGCCTTGGTAACTGGTGTGTTTGCTGGGGCTTGCCGTGCAGCATAACCATTTGGTTGGTTTTTCTGATGTTACGCAGAAAGTGTGTCTTTGCCAGCCTGCCACCTCCCGTGAGCCCCTTCCCCTTCCGCTGCCGCCTGTCCCAACAATCCTGGAGTTTCCACCTCACTTAGCACTGGCTGTTGCTCTTTGCACACTTCCAGAAGCCATCCTTGTAGCAAGTTCACTTATACTTGTTTAGGTCCCTGACAGGATGTTCAACATTCTACCTCTGAAGGACGCCCACAAATCAGCAAATCCACCCCCCAATCTCAACATCTGGGCCCCTTCACGGAGCACCCTCATACCGCAGCCCCCCACGCCCCCCAACGGGCAACTCCTGGCCAGGCCCGGCAGCATCTTCGGGGCGCGATGCCTCCCCCACCCCCCCACCCCCAGCCTGAGCACAGCCACCGCGCGCTGCCAGCGCTGCCGGGATAAGCCCAGTCAGAGGCCTGGAGGTCAGAGGCCTGGAGGGCAACTGCGGGAGCGCGAGGAAGGCGAGCAGCCTCGGCAGGGCGTTCAAGGAAGGGCGCCCAGCTCTGAGTGGGGCCTCGGAGCCCGATGGAGAACGCGGATTTCAGATTATTCGGGGCCCAGGCGGGCGGGGGGAGTCCACTGCCTTCAGACCTGCTGCTCGGGGGTCCGGCCCCGGCCCGCGCTCCCCGGCTGCCCCGGAGAGCCTGCCTGCGTCTCCTCGAGCCTTTGCTGCAGCCCAGCCGACGGCGTCCCTAGCACCGTCCGCGGCCTGAGGAGGGTGGGCGCGCAAGGGCGTAACGACGGCCCGTGCCTGAGCTCGACGAGGTCTAGCCGCCCGGAGTCCTCACTCACCCACGCCGCGCTTCCAGCTTTCCTTTCAGAACCTCTCTGGGCCCCAGTCAGGGCCGACCGGGAGCACAGGAAGCCGGGGCCACGCTCTGAGGCCTCGGCCGCGCCAGGCCTCAGGCCTGAACGCCCCCAAACCCCGCGGGGCAGCTGAGGGAAGAAACCTCGGGGAAGGAGGACAGGCCCTGACCGGAGCAGCCCAAGGCCTCCTGAGGCCCGCGCGACTGCACGACTCTCCGTGCTTCACATACGAGGCCGGGCACGAAGAGCTCAGTGATTCACGTGGACGAGAGAAGCCCCTCGCCTTGCGCGCGGCAGATGGGCGGGGCCTGCTGCTCTCAGGGGAGATCACGTGGGCGGCAGGGCGGGGCGCGCCTCGCCACGGGAACGTGAGCGGGGGTTTTCCCTTTACCCACTCTCCCCAGCGGTGGCCTTCGCAGCGCGCGCACGAAGGTGGCTGTGGGCCTTGGGTTTCAGGGTTCCCAGGCCTGGGCCTGAGGCAGGACTGCAGTCAAGGATCAGGGAGATGATTGACATGAAAACCCCTCCCCTATCCTGAGCAAGGGTGAAAAGGCAGTGGGGTACCGCCACCCCATTCACACATCTGTGAGGTCTCAGGAATGTTCCTCCCTCTTCTCAGGGTCTAGGATCAGGCTACTCATTGGATCTGGGTCTCAGGACCAGGGCCCCCACTCCTGCACTGGCAGCTGTGGCAGGGACCCCTCTCTCTTGTGCCTCTATTTCATTCTTTTTTATGGCTGAGTAATATTTGTGTGTGTGTGTGTGTGCGTGTGTGTGTATCACATCTTATTTATCCCTTCATCTGTCGATGAACGTTTAGGTTGCTTCCATGTCTTGGATATTGTAAATACTGCTACTATGAACATTGGGTTGCATGTATCTCTTGAAATTAGAGTTTTTATCTTTTGCAGATATGTGCCCAGGCAACTCTGGGTTTCATTTTGGTTTCTTGCTGGCCTCAGAGATCCTGAATCACTCTATTTCAAAGTTAACATCCCTTTTCCCATGGAGCTCAACAGAGTGCCAACCGTAGCATGTCAGGCCACAGAAATAGTAAATGTTTAGACTTTAAGGTGCAAGAAACATCTTGGGTGAAGATACAGAGGGACCCTTTCTGAGTACTATCCTCCTCTCTGCAGAAGAGATGAAACTTCCATGGACTGCAGGAAGCAGCCTGTGGTGACCTCCGAATTTGTAGCATGAGGCTAACTGCACCCTCCTCTGACCATGGCTCTTGCCCAGAACTCCAATCCCCTCCCCTACACTGAAGAAAATCCAGTGTCAGAAGTCTTCAGGTGTATATATGTGGAACCTAGAAAAATGGTACAGATGAACGGGTTTGCGGGGCAGAAATAGAGACACAGATGTAGAGAACAAATGTATGGACACCAAGCGGGGAAAGTGGTGGGATGGTGGTGGTGGTGGAATAGTGGTGGTGGTGTGATGAATTGGGAGATTGGGATTGACATATATACGCTAATACGTGTAAAATGGATAACTAATAAGAACCTGCTATATAAAAAAATAAATAAAATAGAATTCAAAAAAAAAAGTCTTCAGGTGTAGCGTGTGTTGTGCTGACATCTTCAGAGGGGACAGAGAAGGTTTAATGTACAGAGAAGTGCACAAACCACAAGCATACAGCTTGATGAGCTTTCACAAGGCAAACACTCTTGGGTGACTAACACCCAGATAAAGAAATAGAACACAAAACAATGTTCCACTTCTTGGACAACAGAAAGAGCCCCACAGGTGATTCTAACAAGCAGCAAGATTTCCAGAACTATTGCAAAGAGCAGGGGTTTCCAAACTTGGCAGCATATTGGAACCACCTGGAATCTTTAAAAAAGCACTGATTCCTGGCTCTGACGCTCTGCCCCCAATGTTATGGTTTCACAGGTATGGGTGAGACCCAGGCATCCAGGTGATTCTAATGTGCAACCAAGTTTGGAAACCAAGACAGTCAGGAATTAATAAGCAAATTGTGTCATGCAGGTGATGGAGTAGTATGCAGCTGTAAACACAGAGATCTCCACACATGTTATAAAGCAAAAGAAAGTGAGGAATAGTTTGGGCACTGCAGAACAATTAGACTGATGCATGTTAAAAAAATACTCATAAAACCACTATCATTTTCTTAAGATACGTATGTGAGAGAGGGAAGATGGCGTTTGACAGCTGGGAGCCAGCCGGTCTGAGCAGCCAGGTCTTGGGTTGCCGGGAGCTGGCCTGGCCCCTACAGCTCCTCTGAACATGCATAATTTCACAGGAAGCCAGCCTCAGACAAGGCCAGTCTGGGACCCTGCTGGATCAAGACAAAATAAGACCACTCCACAGTCGTATATGAACACAGGAAAACATGAGCATTGTTCAAACCACAAAATGACCAAACATCCCCCCATGCTGGCTCTTGTGAGTGAGTGCTACTTTTCTCCCAGCTACAGCTTCGGCCCCCCTCTGGGCTTCCTCCTCTGGGCTCCCTCCTCTGGGGTTAGAAGGAGGACAGTACCCAGTGATAGGATCACCCGGCTTCCTGACAGCATCCCACCACCAGCAAAGCCTCGCTTCCTTGTACCTTCCCTGAAATTCCCTAACACAAGTCCAAATCCCCTAATAATTCTTTCCTAACACCCTCCTACAGAGACACCCCACGGCTCCCACAGTGCAGTGAATCCAGAAACCCAACCTCGCTTGCCTGCAGGTGTGTCCTGGATGTCTTTGTCTGGAGAATACTGACAAATGCACAGGATTACAAACAAATCCAATTGTCCTGAAGCACACTCATCACGATGGTAGAATTAACAAATCTATGATAGTGTAGCAGCAGGTTTGATCTAATAGCTACCAGAATTTGGATGCAGTGATAAGTGTAAACTGTATTTGGAGGTTGGTGATCTGAAAAGAGCTGCTATTTCTGTTGGTGACAAACAGGTATGGCCAGTACTGTGGAGGTTTTTTGCCTGTATTCACAAATGAAGGAAATGATGAATTTTAGAGGTCAGCTGTAATAACGATATATATTTTATCGCCCCCAAGTTCAGCCCTGTGCTGGGGCTCGCGCATCTGCAGCCGGCAGGGAGCGCCGTGGAGCTGTCCGAAAGGGACAGCTGGTGGGGACCTCCCAACAGCGAACCCCCAAGGGGACTCTAAGGTAGTTGCGCCAACAGGGCCTTCACCCGGGTGTGACTGACCGCAGCCGTGCTCTGCCAGGACCCGCGGGGTCCCGATGGGACCAGGCGCCCCTCCTCCCCAGAGAGGTGGCTACAGGAGGCCAGCACTCCCCAACCCCATGCAGTCAATGCCCAGAGCAGGGCCCTGGGCCGGCAGGGGGCCAATCAGGAAGCAGCATCCTCCTGCATCTCTGCCCCCACGAAGGTGTCAGCAGGTATTAGAGGGACCCGGGAACCCAGCCTCCGCTGTGGTCTCAGAACTGGAGCTCTGTGGGCCCCTCCACCATGGCCTGGACCACTCTGCTCCCCCTCACCCTCCTCACCCTTTTCCCAGGTGACCAGCTGATGCGGTCTCAGGTCACAGCCCGGCAGGGCACGTGGGCTCCTCTCCTGCCTTCCTCCTGGGTTCAGTGCCGGCTCTCAGCTCGGTGACTGCTTTCTGTCTCTCTCCTTCCATGGTCCTGGTCGCAGTCAGTGCTGACCCAGCCGGCCTCGATTTCGGGGACTCTGCGACAGACGGTCACCATCCAGTGCTCTGGGGGCAACAACAACCTTGGCAGGAACTATGCCAGGTGGCTCCAGCAGGTGCTGGGCGGGGACCCCACGCTGGTGGTCTTCGCAGATAGCAGTCAGCCCGCAGGGGTCCCTCCCCGCTTCTAAGGCTCCAGGTCCAACAGCGCGGCCTCCTTGACCATCTCCAGTCTCCAGCCCAAGGACGAGGCTACTTATTACTGTGGCACACGTGACCACAGCCTCAGCGCACCAACAGAGCTCCAGGGCCACGGGCAAGTGGGGCAGAAACCTGCTCCCCGCTGGCTTAGTGCAACCGAGTGATTCTGTTATCTCCCGCTCCTCTGGCCCCTGGGGCATTGCACCCTGTAACTGTGCCCTGGGCTTCCCAGGATAGGGGGGCCAACAATATGGATACTTCCCCAGGCTGCGGAGCCCCAGGGGCCCAGCCACATCAGTGTGCAGAGCAGAATTTCTGCCCCAGACTCACCTGAATGCTCTAAGCGTCATCTGAGTTTGTAAATCCTATGTTATAAAGGGGTTAGAGAAATCCCCCAGTCTCTACCAATCTCCCTCACCCATCCCTCAGCTTCCAGGACCTGATGCTTGGCAAACATCTGGATGAATGGGGGTGGGGGTGGGGTTGAGCCGGGGCCTCAGGATGGCCACAGGCTCCTTCAGTCTCCAGCCTCTGAGATTTGGTCCTCAGCTCAGAATTCTGCTCCCTCAATTGTTGGTAGACAGGAAGAGTTGATCTGACTCTTAGTAATGACTTCAGAGAGAGGGAGATTCCAAGGGAATCCCCGTTGGTAACTATATACTGGGAAAATGGCATCTTGGGCACAGGAATTTGGCCAACTCAATTCCTTATGGAAAACAGAATGTTAAGTAAACTTGGGGTATCCCACCTTCAGCTGGTCAGGCATCACACAGCTTGGAGTTCTGGTGTGTCTGGCCCTCCATCCCTCCCGAGGGAGTGAGGGAATCTCTCCCTTCCAGAGCTCTGTTAAATGCCTTAATTAGATTAATCTGATTAAGTAAATTGTTAAAAAGAAGAGAAAGTTTCAGCACTTTCATATTCTTTGCCCATAGCTAAGCCTGATTGGATTTGGGGGCTTAGTTCAAATGTTTGAGGGATTGATTATTTCATTCATTCAAGAAGAAAAGTAATTGTTTTAAAAAAGATAAACACTCAAAAGTTTTTCTTCTTGGTACCTTCAAAATATTGGAATGACCATGTTAAAAAGCAAATAAGCTCACCCTGGGCTGAGAGTCACACACCCAAATGCCCACACAGGTTAGGGGAAGCTGTAAATGAGCAAATATGGCTCAATGCAGAAACAAAATACCAAAAAAGCCCCCAAACTAAACTAACCACCAGAAACTTACTGAAATTTGTTTATTCATCTACAGTGTGAACATACAACAAACAAAAATATCTCTGATGATGATT